>NW_024470881.1:255000-295000 GCF_017639515.1 Carcharodon carcharias
CGAGTCCCACCTTCTCCCCGCGGGAGCGAGTCCCACATTCTCCCCGCGGGAGCGAGTCCCACATTCTCCCCGTGGGAGCGAGTCCCACGTTCTCCCCGCTCCTCATTAGAGCGAGTCCCACATTCTCCCCACTCCCTGTGGGAGCAAGTCCCACATTCTCCCCACTCCCTGTGGGAGTGAGTCCCACATTCTCCCCGCTCCCCATGGGAGTGAGTCCCACATTCTCCCCGCTCTCTTTGGGAGTGAGTCCCACATTCTCCCCACTCTCTGGGTAAAGAAGTTTCTCCCGATTGGATTTACTACTGACCGTCTTATACAGATGGCTCTCTGGTTCTGTTCTCTTTTTCCCCCACCACACACACAAATGGAAACGTCTTCTCTACGTCTACCCTATCGAATGCTCTTTGTGAGTTTAAGGACTCCTCCCATTCACCTCTCGCTAGCCCTTGGTTAGAGCAAGACCAGCAAATATTTGCATTTATATAGCACCCTTCACCACCTCAGGGCCTCCAAAGTATTCACAGCCAGCAAAGAACCTACTTTGACGTGTAGGTGCGTTTACCTTCTTTCATGGGGTGTGGGTGTCGCTGGGCTGGGCCCAGCATTTATTGCCCATCCCTAATTGCCCCTTAAGAAGATGGGGGGTGGTGAGCCGCCTTCTTGAGCCGCTGCAGTCCCCGTGTGGTGTAGGTACACCCACAGCACTGTTAGGGAGGGAGTTCCAGGATTTTGTCCCGAGTGGTGTAGGTACACCCACAGCACTGTTAGGGAGGGAGTTCCAGGATTTTGTCCCCATGTGGTGTAGGTACACCCACGGCGCTGTTAGGGAGGGAGTTCCAGGATTTTGTCCGTGTGGTGTAGGTACACCCACAGCGCTGTTAGGGAGGGAGTTCCAGGATTTTGTCCCGTGTGGTGTAGGTACACCCACAGCGCTGTTAGGGAGGGAGTTCCAGGATTTTGTCCGTGTGGTGTAGGTACACCCACGGCGCTGTTAGGGAGGGAGTTCCAGGATTTTGTCCCCATGTGGTATAGGTACACCCACAGCGCTGTTAGGGAGGGAGTTCCAGGATTTTGTCCCTCCTCCTCCTCCCCCTGTCCTTCTCCCCTCTCCTTTCCTCCTTCTCCAATCCTCCTGCTTTCCCCCTCCTCACTCCCCATCCCAACTCCGTCACATCTCATCCTCCACAAACCCCCCCCCAACTCCTTTGCCCTCTGCTCATCGAGCTTCAGAAAGGACGCCGAGGGTCTCGGAGAGGGTGCGGAGGGAGATTCACCAGAATGGGACCCGGGGTGGTGACAGGGGGGGAGTGGGTGGATGAGGGGACTTCAGTTCACGTGGAGGGACTGGAGAAGCTGGGATTGTTCTCCTTAGAGCAGAGAAGGTTAAGGGAGGGGGAGGGAGATTGAATCGAGACGTTCAAAATCACGAAGGGAGGGGGTTTGGGGTAGAGTAGAGAGGGAGAGACTGTTTCCAGTGGTGGGAGGGTCGGTAACCAGAGGGGGACACAGATTGAAGAGAATCGGCAACAGAACCAGAGGGTGGGGTGGGGGGGGAGATGAGGAGAATTATTGTTTATAAACACAGCGAGTTTTGTGGTGATCTGGAAGGCGCTGCCTGAAAGGGCGGTGGAAGCAGATTCAATAGGAACTTTCCAAAGGTTGTGGGGCTGGGGGAGGTGGGGGGGGGTGGAATCAGATAAATACTCGAAGGGGAAACATTTGCAGGGATAGTCGGGGGGGGGTGGTGGGTTGTGGGGGGGGCGGAAGGGTGGGAGAGAGAGTGGGGACTTATGGGATGGATCTTTCAAAGAGCCGGCACAGGGGAGATGGGCTGAAAGGACTTGTCCTGCTCCCCGATTCCATGAATAGTCGGCGAGTCTGGACTGGCAGAGAGCTGCTCTTGCCACAGAAAGTTCGGGATGTTTAAACTCTTCCCGTTACTCAGAACCAGGCAGATTTTTTGCTTAAGCCAGGCTGCTTCTGACTCAAGGGGAGGACTGTCTTACAAAACCACATTTTTGGATGGCATGTTCTCTTCGTCTGCAGCGAGCTCCCAGCCGTCTGTGGGGCGCTGGACCAAGGGAGCCAGGCAAGGGAGAAAGCATCTCCCCAGTACCCTCTGAAGCTGGGGCCCCTTGACACCGAGATGAGCCCGCCCCACCCCACCCCCCCCCACCCTCCTGCTCGCTCCCTCAGCACTGACCCTCCGACAGTGCGGTGCTCCCTCGGCGCTGACCCTCCGACAGTGCGGCGCTCCCTCGGCGCTGACCCTCCGACAGTGGCGGCGCTCCCTCGGCGTTGACCCTCCGACAGCGCGGCGCTCCCTCAGCACTGACCCTCCGACAGTGCGGCGCTCCCTCAGCACTGAGCCTCTGACGGTGCTGCGCTCCCTCAGCGCCGACCCTCGGACAGCGCGGCTCTCCCTCAGCACTGACTCTCCGACAGTGCGGCGCTCCCTCAGCACTGACCCTCCGACAGTGCGGCACTCCCTCAGCGCCGACCCTCGGACAGCGCGGCTCTCCCTCAGCAATGACCCTCCAACAGTGCGGCGCTCCCTCAGTACTGACCCTCCGACAGTGCGGCGCTCCCTCAGCACTGACCCTCCGACAGTGCAGCACCCCATCAGCACTGACCCTCCGACAGTGCGGTGCTCCCTCAGCACTGACTCTCCGACAGTGCGGCTCTCCCTCAGCGCTGACCCTCCGACAGTGTGGCGCTCCCTCAGCGCTGACCCTCTGACAGTGCGGCGCTCCCTCAGCACTGATCCGACAGTGCAGCGCTCCCTCAGCACTGACCCTCTAACAGTGCAGCACCCTCAGCACTGACCCTCCGACAGTGCGGTGCTCCCTCAGCACTGACCCTCTAACAGTGCAGCACTCCCTCAGCACTGACCCTCCCACAGTGCGGCGTTCCCTCAACGCTGACCCTCCGACAGTGCGGCGCTCCCTCAGCACTGACCCTCCAACAGTCCGGCGCTCCCTCAGCACTGACCCTCCGACAGTGCGGCGCTCCCTCAGCACTGACCCTCCGACAGTGCGGCACTCCCTCTGCACTGACCCTCCCACAGTGCGGCTCTCCCTCAGCACTGACCCTCCAACAGTCCGGCGCTCCCTCAGCACTGACCCTCCGACAGCGCGGCGCTCCCTCAGCACTGACCCTCCGACAGTGCGGCACTCCCTCGGCACTGACTCTCCGACAGTGCGGCTCTCCCTCAGCACTGACCCTCTAACAGTGCAGCACTCCCTCAGCACTGACCCCCCGACAGCGCGGTGCTCCCTCAGCACTGACCCTCTAACAGTGCAGCACCCTCAGCACTGACCCTCCGACAGTGCGGCGCTCCCTCACCGCCGACCCTCTGACAGTGCGGCGCTCCCTCAGCACTGACCCTCCGACAGTGCGGCTCTCCCTCAGCGCTGACCCTCTGACAGTGCGGCTCTCCCTCAGTGCTGACCCTCCGACAGTGCGGCACTCCCTCAGCACTGACCCTCTAACAGTGCAGCAACCTCAGCACTGACCCTCCGACAGTGCGGCGCTCCCTCACCGCCGACCCTCTGACAGTGCGGCGCTCCCTCAGCACTGACCCTCCGACAGTGCGGCTCTCCCTCAGCGCTGACCCTCTGACAGTGTGGCTCTCCCTCAGTGCTGACCCTCTGACAGTGCAGTGCTCCCTCAGCACTGAACCTCCGACAGTGCGGCGCTCCCTCAGCATTGAGCCTCTGACAGTGCGGCGCTCCCTCAGTACTGACCCCCCGACAGTGCGGTGCTCCCTCAGCACTGACCGTCTAACAGTGCAGCACCCTCAGCACTGACCCTCCCACAGTGCGGCGTTCCCTCAACGCTGACCCTCCGACAGTGCGGCACTCCCTCAGCATTGACCCTCTGACAGTGCGGCTCTCCCTCAGCACTGACCCTCTAACAGTGCGGCACTCCCTCAGCACTGACCCTCCCACAGTGCGGCGTTCCCTCAACGCTGACCCTCCGACAGTGCGGCGCTTCCTCAGCACTGACCCTCCCGACAGTGCGGCTCTCCCTCAGCACTGACCCTCTAACAGTGCGGCTCTCCCTCAGCACTGACCCTCCGACAGTGCAGCGCTCCCTCAGCACTGACCCTCCGACAGTGCGGCGCTCCCTCAGCACTGACCCTCCGACAGTGCGGCACTCCCTCAGCACTGACCCTCCGACAGTGCGGCGCTCCCTCAGCACTGACCGTCTAACAGTGCAGCACCCTCAGCACTGACCCTCCCACAGTGCGGCGTTCCCTCAACGCTGACCCTCCGACAGTGCGGCACTCCCTCAGCACTGACCCTCTAACAGTGCGGCACTCCCTCAGCACTGACCCTCCCACAGTGCGGCGTTCCCTCAACGCTGACTCTCCCACAGTGCGGCTCTCCCTCAGCACTGACCCTCCGACAGTGCGGCGCTTCCTCAGCACTGACCCTCCCGACAGTGCGGCTCTCCCTCAGCACTGACCCTCTAACAGTGCGGCTCTCCCTCAGCACTGACCCTCCGACAGTGCAGCGCTCCCTCAGCACTGACCCTCCGACAGTGCGGCGCTCCCTCAGCACTGACCCTCCGACAGTGCGGCACTCCCTCAGCACTGACCCTCCGACAGTGCGGCGCTCCCTCAGCGCTGACCCTCCGACAGTGCGGCACTCCCTCAGCACTGACCCTCCGACAGTGCGGCACTCCCTCAGCACTGACCCTCCGACAGTGCGGCGCTCCCTCAGCACTGACCCTCCGACAGTGCGGCACTCCCTCAGCACTGACCCTCCGGCAGCGCGGCGCTCCCTCAGCAGACATAGCAGAAGACTGTGCACAGCAAGCTCCCACAATCATCAACGCGGCAATGACCCCTCAGCCGCTGGGGATAGACCCTCTGTGCTCCCTGTCGTGATAGCAGTGGGGGTTCTTCTGAGCGCAAGATCTTCAGAAACAGGAGCAAGGAGGTGCCCACCCTGCACCTGGAGCCTGCTCCCCGACCCCTGAACCCCACCCCCCACCCCACCAAACCAATAAGATCACGTCTGCCCTTCGACCTCGACCCCGCTTTCCCCCCACCCCCCCCCCCACCATTGCCCTTCGAGTCCTGAAAACCTATCGCTCCCGCTGTCGCGGATATACTCGTCAACAGGGCATCCACGGGGGTCGAGAGTTCCGAAGATTCACCGCCCCTCCCCCCCCCCCGAGCGAAGAAATCTTTCCCCGTCTCAACCCGAAATGGCCAAAACCTCGCCCTGAGACCGTGACCCACCACCCTGCGCACCCCACCCCCCCCCTTCCCCCTCGCACCCCCACCAACACCTTCCCATCCTCAGTAACCCTGCGAGCGGGGTCCGAGCAGGGTGGGCATGCAAAAAGGGAACCGGATCATCGTCTGAAGGTCGGTGGGGGGGGGGGGGGAGGGGGAGGGGGGTGGGAAAATTCGCAGGTCTACGGGGAAACGACGGGGGTTGAGGGGGGCGAGGGGTGGGGGGAGGGTTCGATGGGGTGTTTAGCGAACTGGGTGAACCCGTCCTCCTGCGATGGGCTGAATGACCTCCTCCGGCGCAAAAACACTTCTAGACTGTCCAGCCGGGTAGGGGAGGTGGGGGGGGGGGGCGGATGGTGGGGGCAAACAGCCCCACGCACGACGCACTGACCCGCTCAGCGCTCCGCTTGATCTCTCCGCGTCGGACAATCCCTCTCGTCCCAGGAGTCAGCCTGGGGGACTTGCGTTGTGCACCCCCCCCCCCCCCCCCCCCCCCACCTCCCCACCCCCCCTTCTAAGGCAAGTCTATCCTTCCCCGGTTAAGCAGACCTGAAACTGGGCGCGGCACAGGGCCCGGTGTGTGGTCTCGTCGAACCTCTAATGTCGTCGCAGTCCAAGATATCCTCGTTCTTAAACTCCAACTCCAACCCCCGCCCCACCCCCCCCTCCCCACCACCCCCAACCCAGCAACATGGGCCAGCGACGCTTTCGCGAGGGAGAGACTGTTGGCACGATCAGCAATAGACATAATTAGGTGGTGGATTCCCAACATAGCAGGAAGACAATAGATGCCTTTGTGAGCCCTTGAGAGAGAGAGAGAGAGAGAGAGGCCAATTTTGAATTCAGGGTTATGGTCAAATTTCGCGTAAATAACAGCCTGTGGAGGGCGTTTGTCAAAGTCAGGCCTTCCAACTCATCCTCGTTTGTCTTGTCAGCCTAAAGCATTGCCGTGAAGCACCCTCCCCCACCCCCGAACTGCGCTACCCAACGCCCCCCCCACTAGCCCAGGGCCAGTACAACGACTGAGGGAGTGCCGCTGTGTTGGAGGACCGGTGACAAGGGGGGGGCACTTAGTGTCGGAGAGACGGTACCGAGGGGGCACCGCACTGTCGCAGGGTCAGCGCTGAGGGAGTGCCGCGCTGTCGGAGAGTCAGCACTGAGGGAGAGCCGCGCTGTGGGAGGGTCAGCGCTGAGGGAGCGCCGCGCTGTCGGAGGGTCAGTGCTGAGGGAGAGCTGCACTGTGGGAGGGTCAGCGCTGAGGGAGAGCCGCACTGTGGGAGGGTCAGCGCTGAGGGAGCGCCGCACTGTGGGAGGGTCAGCGCCGAGGGAGCGCCGCACTGTCGGAGGGTCAGTGCTGAGGGAGAGCCGCACTGTCGGAGGGTCAGTGCTGAGGTAGAGCCGCACTCTTGGAGGGTCAGTGCTGAGGGAGAGCCGCACTGTGGGAGGGTCAGCGCTGAGGGAGCGCCGGACTGTTGGAGGGTCAGTGCTGAGGGAGCGCTGCACTGTCGGAGGGTCAGCACTGAGGGAGCGCCGCACTGTCGGAGGGTCAGCGCTGAGGGAGCGCCGCACTGTCAGAGGGTCAGTGCTGAGGGAGCGCCGCACTGTCGGAGGGTCAGTGCTGAGGGAGCGCCGCACTGTCGGAGGGTCAGCGCTGAGGGAGTGCCGCACTGTCGGAGGGTCAGCGCTGAGGGAGCGCCGCATTGTCGGAGGGTCTGTGCTGAGGGAGCGCCGCACTGTCGGAGGGTCAGCGCCGAGGGAGAGCCACACTGTCGGAGGGTCAGTGCTTAGATTCCAGTCAGGGCGTGTTGAGGTTTTTGCCTGGGTATGGTTTGTCTGCACATTTGACCTTATTGTGAAACATGAAGGGTTGGATGTGTCAGAATGCAAAAAATAGCAGATTGTGTAAACGTGGTGTTCCTGCTTCTTGTGGAAGTTCATCTGTGAGATCACAGAGGTTGAACCAAGAAAAACAAACACTTAGGAATCATTGACATGCTGTGTGTGTGTGTGTGTGTGTGTGTGTGTGTGTGTGTGTCTGTGTGTGTGTGACTGTGCGAATGTGCATGTGTATGTGAATGTGTGTGTGTGTAAAGTGTGAGTGTGAGCATGTGTGCCTGCCTGTGTGGATATATGAGAGTGAATGCCAGTGTGTGTGTGTGTGACTGTGCGCGTGTGTGTGAGTGAGTGCGTGTGTGAGTATGTGTTTGTCTGCCTGTGTGAGTGATTGGGAGTTTGTCTGTGTGAGAGTATGTGTTTATGTGTGTGAGATTGAGTGTGTGAGAGTGCATGTGTGTGAGAAAGAGAGTGTGTGAGCATGTGAGAGTGTGTGAGCGTGTGAGAGTGTGTGTGACTGTGTATGTACGTAAGTGTGTGTGATGGAGTGTGTCAGCGTGTGTGAGAGGTGTGTGTGAGAGAGAGCGTGGGTATGTTTGTCAGTGTGCGTGAGAGTGTGCATGTGTGTGTGTGTGAGAGAGTGTGTGTGTGAGATCGAGTGTGTCAGAGCGTCTGTGTGTGTGTGTGTTTGTGTGTGAGAGTGTGAGCGTTTGAGAATGTGTAAGCGCATGAGTGTGTGTGTGAGAGAGGGTGTGTGTTTGTGTTTCTGTGTCTGTGAGTGTGTGCATGTGAGACTGTGTGTATTTGTGTGTGTGTGAGAGAGACAGTTTGTGTCTGAGCCTGTGTGACTGTGTGTGTGAGACTGTGTGTGTGTGAGACTGTATGTGTGTGTGTGTGTGAAAGTGTGTGTGTGACTATGTATGTGTGTGTGAGAGATTGTGTGTTTGTGTGTGTGAGTGCGTGTGTTTGAGACTGTGTGTGAGAGACTGTGTTTGACTCTATGTGTGTGAGAGTGTGTGTGGGTGTGTATGAGACTGTGTGTGAGACTGTATGTATTTGAGTGTGTGTGTGTGTGTGAGACTGTGTGAGTGTGTTTGTGCTTTTAAAATACACATAATAGATTCGTAAACTGCACGCCCAATCCACTGACTCAGAAAACAGGCACTCATATCTCACCACAATGACACACAACAATTCTCTAGTGTTAGCTGCGGCTCTGTGGGTTTCACTATCGCCCTCTCTCTCCCTCTCTCTCCCCCTCCCCTCTGAGTCAGAGATCAAGCCCCCACTCCAGAGAGTCAGCCCCGTAATCCAAGTTGACTCTCCCAATACCAGTGCTGAGGGAGTGCCGCACTGTCAAAGGGTCAGCGCTGAGGGAGTGCCGCACTGTCGGAGGGTCATTGCAACGCTCCCTCACCACTGGCCCTCCGACAGTGCGGCGCTCCCTCAGCGCTGACCCTCCGACAGTGCGGCTCTCCCTCAGCGCTGAACCTCCGACAGTGCGGTGCTCCCTCAGCACTGACCCTCTGGCAGTGCGGCGCTCCCTCAGCACTGACCCTCCGACAATGCGGCGCTCCCTCAGCAATTACCCTCAGCTTTGGCACTGCAGAGTTTCTGTCTGACTCAAACAGGAAAGGGGTAGGGAGGGAGGGATATAGAGAGAGAGAGAGAGCGTGGATAGAGCGAGAGAGCGGATAGACAGAGAGCAGATAGAGAGAGACAGTGGATAGAGAGAGAGAGCGATAGAGAGAGAAGGATAGAGAGATGACAGAGAGAGATAGAGGGATAGAGTGAGTGGATTGAGAGAGAGTGGATAGAGAGAGAGCATGGGTAGGGAGAGCAGCTAGAGAGAGAGTGGATAGAGAGTGAGAGAGGGATGGAGAGAAAGAGTGGATAGAGAGAGAGAGAGAGCAGATCGAGAGACAGAGCGGATAGAGATAGAGAAAGAGATAGAGAGAGAGAGTGGATAGAGAGAGAGGGTGGATAGAGAGAGAGAGCAGGTAGAGAGAGGAATAGAGAGAGAGTGGAAAGAGGGTAGAGAGCAGATAGAGAGAGAGAAAGGGGTAGAGAGAGCAGATAGAGAGAGAGAAAGAGAGCGGATAGAGAGAAAGAGAGAGAACGGATAGAGATAGAGAAGGATAGAGAAAGAGAGGAATAGAGAGAGAGCAGATAGAGAGAGAGAGGGATAGAGAAAGAGCGGATAGAGAGAGAGCGGAGAGAGAAAGAGAGAGAGGGATAGAGAGAGACAAAGGGAGAGAGAGGGATAGAGAGAGAGCGCGGATAGAGAGAGAGAGAGGGAGAGAGAGCGGCTAGAGATAGAGAGAGCGGATAGAGAGAGAGCGCGGATAGAGAGAAAGAGAGAAAGCGGATGGAGAGAGAGAAGGATAGAGAGAGAGAGAGCGGATAGAGAGAGAGCAGATAGAGAGAGAGAGAGGGACAGAGAGAGAGCAGATAGAGAGAGGGTTAGAGAGAGAGAGAGCAGATAGAGAGTGGATAGAGAGAGAGGGATAGAGAGAGAGCGGAGAGAGTAAGAGACAGAGGGATAGAGAGAGACAGAGGGAGAGAGAGGGATAGAGAAAGAACGCGGATAGAGAGAGAGAGAGGGAGAGAGAGCGGCTAGAGATAGAGAGAGCGGATAGAGAGAGAGCGCGGATAGAGAGAAAGAGAGAAAGCGGATGGAGAGAGAGAAGGATAGAGAGAGAGAGAGCGGATAGAGAGAGAGCAGATAGAGAGAGGGTTAGAGAGAGAGAGCAGATAGAGAGAGAGAGAGGGATAGAGAGAGAGAGCAGATAGAGACAGCGGATAGAGAGAGAGGGATAGAGAGAGAGAGCGGATAGAGAGAGAGAGAGCAGATAGAGAAAGAGAGCGGATAGAGAGAGAGTGAGAGAGAGAGAAAGCACAGATAGAGAGAGGGAGAGAGAGAGTAGATAGAGAGAGATCGGATAGAGAGAGATAGAGAGAGCAGTTAGAGAGAGAGCAGATAGAGAGAGAGAGGGGGATAGAGAGAGGGATAGAGAGAGAGTGGATAGAGAGCGCGGATAGAGAGAGAGCGGATAGAGAGAGAGAGAGCGGATAGAGAGAGAGCGGATAGAGAGAGAGGGCAGATGGAGAGAGAGAGAGGGTTAGAGAGAGAGAGAGTGGATAGAGGGAGAGAGAGGGATAGAGAGCGTGGATAGAGAGAGAGCACACGGATAGAGAGAGAGAGAGAGAGCAGATAGAGAGAGAGAGAGTGGATAGAGAGAGAGAGAGGGATAGAGAGAGAGGGAGCAGATAGAGAGAGAGAGAGCGGAAGAGAGAGAGAGAGAGAACGTTTAGAGAGGAATAGGGAGAGAGAGCAGATAGAGAGAGAGAGAGTACGGATAGAGAGAGAGAGAGAGAGCAGATAGAGAGAGAGAGTGTGGATAGAGAGAGAGAGCAGATAGAGAGAGAGACAGAGAGAGCAGATAGAGAGAGAGTGTTTAGAGAGAGAGAGAGCAGATAGAGAGAGAGAGAGCGGATACAGAGAGAGAGACAGAGAGAGCAGATAGAGAGAGAGTGTTTAGAGAGAGACAGAGAGCAGATAGAGAGAGAGAGAGAGCGGATACAGAGAGATAGAGAGAGAGAGAGAGAGAGCGGATAGAGAGAGAGAGAGAACGTTGAGCCCTGACTGAAGGCAGCACATCCTCGAAGTTTACCGCGGGGAGCGTGACACTGATTTGAACTTTTATCTCACTCAGCCTGCGAGCTAAATAAAAAAGATCTGACGAACCCTGGGCAGTCCCTCTTCTGGAATGACTAACCGAAGCCTAAATTAAACACATGTCTGGTGCGCTAAAAGGGCCTTCGCTTTAAATGAGGTGTAATGAGTGTTTGTTATTTTCAGGCACCAGTGCGTTCTAACTGCCGACGGTTTGGCAAAAGGACCAGAGGTGGGGAGGGTGGGGGGGTGGGGAGGGTGGTGGGGTGGGGGGGAGGGGTAGAGGAGGAGGATTTCTTTCAATGCATAAAAATGCAGCCAGTGGTTGTGATCCAGAAAGGCGTTGCCCGAAAGGCCGGTGGAGGGAGAGAAAGACCCACGTTTCACCAACCGGCTCTCGCCAAGGCCGGACATAACCCACAGGGTGACCGTGCGGCCGCTGTTCTGGCGATAGAGCTGTGGCCGCCATTTTGCGCTCGCCACCAACAGCCGGGTGACGCCGAGCCGGATAACCTGCGATGCCGGGTGGGGGACGGGCTTTCCCTTCTTGCCCCTGGGCCTCGGGGAGGGTTCTCTCCCCGGCAAAGCCCGCCCTCCCCTGCCAACCCCACCACCTCAAGAGTGGTCCGCGGCGCTCCCTCGGCGCTGACCCTCCGACAGTGCGGCGCTCCCTCGGCGCTGACTCTCCGACAGTGCGGCACTTCCTCAGCGCTGACCCTCCGACAGTGCGGCTCTCCCTGAGCGCTGACCCTCCGACAGTGCGGCGCTCCCTCAGCACTGACCCTCCGACAGTGCGGCGCTCCCTCAGCACTGACCCTCCGACAGTGCAGCGCTCCCTCGGCGCTGACCCTCCCACATTGCGGCGCTCCCTCGGCGCTGACCCTCCCACAGTGCGGTGCTCCCTTGGCGCTGACCCTCCCACAGTGCGGTGCTCCCTCGGCGCTGACCCTCTTACAGTGCGGCGCTCCCTCAGCACTGACCCTCCGACAGTGCGGCGCTCCCTCAGCGCTGACCCTCCGACAGTGCGGCTCTCCCTCAGCACTGACCCTCCAACAGTGCGGCACTCCCTCGGCACTGACACTCGGACAGTGCGGCACTCCCTCGGCACTGACCCTCCGACAGTGAGGCACTCCCTCAGCACTGACCCTCCGACAGTGCGACGCTCCCTCAGCACTGATCCTCCGACATTGCGGCGCTCCCTCAGCGCTAATCCTCCGACAGCGTGGCTCTCCCTCAGCACTGATCCTCCGACAGTGCGGTGCTCCCTCAGCGCTGACCCTCTGACAGTGCAGCTCTCCCTCAGCGCTGACCCTCCCACAGTGTGGCTCTCCCTCAGCACTGACCTTCCGACAATGCTGCACTCCCTCAGCGCTAATCCTCCGACAGTGCGGCACTCCCTCAGCACTGATCCTCCGATAGTGCGGTGCTCCCTCAGCACTGATCCTCCGACAGTGCCGTGCTCCCTCAGCGCTGACCCTCCCACAGTGTGGCTCTCCCTCAGCACTGACCTTCCGACAATGCTGCACTCCCTCAGCGCTAATCCTCCGACAGTGCGGCACTCCCTCAGCACTGATCCTCCGATAGTGCGGTGCTCCCTCAGCACTGATCCTCCGACAGTGCCGTGGTCCCTCAGCGCTGACCCTCTGACAGTGCAGCTCTCCCTCAGCGCTGACCCTCTGACAGTGCGGCTCTCCCTCAGCGCTGACCCTCCCACAGTGTGGCTCTCCCTCAGCACTGACCCTCCGACAGTGCGGCGTTCCCTCAGTACTGACCTTCCGACAATGCGGCGCTCCCTCAGCACTAACCCTCCGACAGTGCGGCTCTCCCTCAGCACTGACCTTCCGACAATGCGGCGTTCCCTCAGCACTGATCCTCTGACAGCGCGGCGCTCCCTCAGCACTGACCCTCCGACAGTGCGGCTCTCCCTCAGCGCTGACCCTCCGACAGTGCGGCTCTCCCTCAGCACTGACGCTTCCACCGGGCACCCCTCAGTGTATCAGAATGGCCAATTTGCGCACAGCAAGATTCTGCCACTAGGCGATGCCCTTTTTGAGATGGTGTTCTTACCCCTCCCGCCTACTGCGCTTGAAATAATCAGCAGCAAGAAACGTACATTGATATAGCACCTTGCACCTGGTAATGTGTCCCCCAGGTACCTTGGTGGGAGCATAAGAAAAGGCAGAGATCTGAGGTCGAGTCTGGTGAGGAGATATTGGGGATAGGTGACCAAAAGCTGTGTCAAAGAGGTCGTTTTTTATGGAGCGTCTTAAAGGAGGAGAGAGAAGAGAGGCCAGAGAGGTGCAGAGAGGTAATTCCAGAGCTCGGGGCCCCCAGGCAGCTGAAGGCATGGCCGCCGATGGTGGAGCGATGGGAATCGGAGTTGGGGGGGTGGAATGGAGGGCAGGCTGGAATTGGAGGAGGTTACAGATGTAGGAAGGGTGGTAGGGGCTGGAGGAGGTTACAGAGATAGGGAGGGGTGTAGGGGCTGGAGGAGGTTACAGAGATAGGGAGGGGTGTAGGGGCTGGAGGAGGTTACAGAGATAGGGAGGGTTGTAGGGGCTGGAGGACGTTACAGAGATAGGGAGGGTTGTCGGGACTGGAGGAGGTTACAGAGATAGGGAGGGTTGTAGGGGCTGGAGGAGGTTACAGAGATAGGGAGGGCCGTAGGGGCTGGAGGAGTTTACAGAGATAGGGAGGGGTGTAGGGGTTGGAGGAGGTTATAGAGATAGGGAGGTTTGTAGGGACTGGAGGAGGTTACAGAGATAGGGAGGGTTGTAGGGGCTGGAGGAGGTTACAGAGATAGGGAGGGCTGTAGGGGCTGGAGGAGGTTACAGAGATAGGGACGGGTGTAGGGGCTGGAGGAGGTTACAGAGATAGGGAGGGTTGTAGGGGCTGGAGGAGGTTACAGAGATAGGGAGGGTTGTAGGGGCTGGAGGAGGTTACAGAGATAGGGAGGGCTGTAGGGGCTAGAGGAGGTTACAGAGATAGGGAGGGCTGTAGGGGCTGGAGGAGGTTACAGAGATAGGGACGGGTGTAGGGGCTGGAGGAGGTTACAGAGATAGGGAGGGTTGTAGGGGTTGGAGGAGGTTACAGATATACGGAGGGTTGTAGGGACTGGTGGAGTGGATTACACAGACTGGGCAGGAGTGGAAGTGGTGGCTAAAATAGGTCAGCGAGCACAGGGAGGCGATGACTGAACGGGACTCGGTGCGAGTTAGGACTCGGTGGGGTTGTGCAGCAGAGTTTCGGACGAGCTGATGTTTAGTGGGCTTGAAGTCAGGAGACGGTACCTTGGATTAATCGAGTCTGCAGGGCATGTGGCATGGGCGAGGATTTAAGCAGCCCATGTGCTGAGACTGTCAATCATTGAAATTTTTAGGTTCACAGAATCTAGCAGCACAGGAGGAGGCCGTTTGTGTCTGTGTGAGTGTGTGTGTACGTCTGCATCTGCATGTCTGCGTTTGTGTGTGTCTGTGTGTGTGTCAGCGTCTGTAAGTGTCTGCGTTTGTATGTGTCTGTGTGTTTGTGTGTGTGTCTGTGCGTGCTTCTGTGTCTGTGTGTGTGTGTGTCTGTGTGTTTGTGTGTGTGTCTGTGTCTGTATGTGTCTGCGTTTGTATGTGTCTGTGTGTTTGTGTGTGTGTGTCTGTGTGTGTGCATGTGTGTCTGTGTGTGTGTGCGTGTCTGTGTGTGTCTGTGTGCGTGTGTCTGTCTGTATGTGTCTGCATTTGTATGTGTGTGTGTGTTTGTGTGTGTCTGTGTGTGCTTGTGTGTGTGTGCGTGTGTCTGTGTGTGTGTGTGTCTGAATGTGTCTGCGTTTGTATGTGTGTGTGTGTTTGTGTGTGTGTCTGTGTGTGCGTTTGTATGTGTGTCTGCATCTGTGTGTGTGTGAATGTGTGTGTCTGCATCTGTGTGTGTGTGCCTGTGTGAGTTTGGATGTGTGTGTCTGAGTGTGTGTGTGTGTGTGTGTGTGTGTGTGTGTGTGTGTTCGCATGTGTCTGACTGTATGTTCTGTGTGTGTGTCCCTTGAGGTGTGCGTGTCCACTTGCCCGTGCGTCCTGTTTGTATGTGTCCATGTATGTGTGCGTGTGTTCTTGTGTATGTTCATGTGAGTGTATGTGTGTGTGTGCTTGTGCGTCTGACTCTGCGTGTGCTTAGATGTGTTTGAGCATATGTGTTGTGTTTGCGTGTGTGCGCATTCATGTGTACATGTACATTTGATCGTGTGTTGTGTCTACATGTGTTTGTGCATGTGTGCGAGCGTTCTTGTGTGTGTGTGTGTGTGTGTGTGTGTGTGTGTATCTGTGTGAGGGAGAGAGAGAGAGAGGGGGAAAGATAGGAGAGGAGGGGGGAGTCTAGCTTTGGGCTCCCTCGCCTGGTAAAATTTAAATGGAGATAAATGCTTAATTGCTAATCGTTTCTTATAAGGGCGGGGAGGGGCTGGGGGATGTGGTGGGGTGGTGGTGGGTGTTCAGACAGGCGCCAGCCCTCTCGATTCAGAGAGAGATGTAAAAAAAAGGTGAAGGAGGGAGAGTGGGTGGGGTCGTAAGTGAGGGAGAGGGATGGGGCGGGGGGTAGAGAGAGAGAGAGAGAGAGAGAGAGATAAAGAGGGAGATGGGTAGCTTCATTAACACTCTGTGTGCAGTCTCCTCTGTGGGCTGAAGTGTGTTTAATCCCACTGCATCTCAAAGCCAACTTTGATAATTTAAACGGACGACCAGCTCAATCAGGAACATATGCTGCCTGGCACGATGTGCTGATGGAGACAGGCTGGCCTGTCTGGGGAGGGGAGGGGAGGGGAGGGGAGGGGAGAGGAGGGGACTGAACTGGCAATACGAGGCACACAAATATGTATGTTAGGGATGGGAAATGGCACGCACACTCACACACTTAGATTCACACTCAGATTCACATTCACACACTCAGATTAACATTCATACACTCGGATTCACATTCACACACTCACATTCGCGTTCACACACTCAAATTCACACACGCACTCAGATTCACATTCACACGCTCAAATTCACACACGCACTCAGATTCACATTCACACACTCAAATTCACACACACACTCAGATTCACATTCACACACTCAAATTCACACACACACTCAGATTCACATTCATACTCAGATTCACACTCACACACTTAATTCACGTTCACACACATACTCAGATTCACACTCACACACTCAATTCACATTCAAACACATAATCAGATTCACACTCACACACTCAGATTCACACTCACATACTCAGATTCACAAACACACTCAGAATCACATTCACACGCTCAGATTCACACAAATACTCAGATTCACATTCACACACACAGATTCACACTCACACTCAGATTCACATTCACTCACTCAGATTCACACACACACTCAGATTCACATTCACTCACTCAGATTCACATTCACACACTCAGATTCACATTCACACACTCATTCACATTCACACTCAAATTCACACACACATTCAGATTCACATTCACACGCTCAGATTCACACACACACTCAAATTCACACTCACACACTCAGATTCACATTCACACTCAAGTTCACACACACACTCAGATTCACATTCACACACTCAGATTCACATTCACTCACTCAGATTCACGTTCACACACTCAGATTCACGCTCACACACGCAGATTCACGCACATACTCAGATTCACACTCACACTCAGAATCACATTCACACTCAAATTCACACACTCAGAATCACATTCACATGCTCAGTTTCACACACATACTCAGATTCACATTCACACTCAAATTCACACACACACAGAATCACATTCACACTCAAATTCATGCTCACACTCAGAATCACATTCACACGCTCAGATTCACACACATACTCAGATTCACATTCACACGCTCAGATTCACATTCACACACTCAGATTCACGCTCACACTCAGAATCACATTCACATACTCAGATTCACACACATACTCAGATTCACATTCACACACACACAGATTCACACTCACACTCAGATTCACATTCACACATTCAGATTCACACTCACATACTCAGATTCACATTCACACTCAGATTCACACACAAAACTTCAGATTCACACACACACAGGTACATGCACACACATGCACACACTCAGATTCACATTCACACACTCAGATTCACAATCACACACTCAGATTCACATTCACATGCTCAGATTCACACTCACACTCAGATTCACATTCATACTCAAATTCACACTCACACTCAGAATCACATTCGCATTCAAATTCACACTCACACTCAGAATCACATTCACACGCTCAGATTCACACACATACTCAGATTCACATTCACACACTCAGATTCACGCTCACACTCAGAATCACACTCACATACTCAGATTCACACACAAACTTCAGATTCACACACACACAGGTACACGCACACACATACACACACTCAGATTCACATTCACACACACACAAACACACACACTTACACACTTGCACACTCAGGTTCAGATTAACACACACACTCACATTCACACACACAAATACACACACTTCACACACACACACATACTCAGATTCACACACACGCGCTCAAACTCACACACATCACATTCACTCACATTCACACTCACAAGCACAAACACACTCAGAATCACACTCTCTCAAACACGCACTCACATAGACATAGAGACACGGACACATACGGTCTCTCACACACATACTTGAACACACTCACATATACCTACACCTACATACACACACACAATCACAATAACACAGACACAGACGTATGCACTCTCACAGACAGACACAAAAACACGCACATGCACACAGATACACAGGCACGCACACACACACACACACTCTCACACAGACAGTCACATGCACACTTGACATACTCTTACACATATATACACTCACACTCCCACCGACAAACACTCACACGGAGTGCCCCCCGGCACAAACACAATTACACAGAAACAGATACTCACACACACACACACACACACACACACACACACTCACACACAGACACACTCCCGGACACACAATCACATGCAGAGACAGTCACACATGCGCTCACAACCACACAGACACAGACACACACACACACACACACACACACACACTGACACAGATACACACACAGACTCACACTGGCACACAGACATGCAAATGCGCGCACACTCACTCACACACACTGATACACACACACACACACATACACACAGAGACATACACACACACACGTGTACACACGTGCACACTCAAACACATACACAACCATGGTTGCTGGTGCGGTGTTTTGTTTTATAATAAGGCAGTGTTTGATTGAACTTTGCGATTAAGAAGCATGTTTTGCTGAGGTTACAAGTCTGTGGCTTTGCTGCTTTGCCTCGTTATGATTGGTTACACAAGCTGGCACAGCCTCGCCACAAGCCCTTTTCATATTACTCTCTGTTCCTTCTTGTGTTATTTCCACACACCCCCCCCCACTCCCCACTCTCTCTCTCTCTCTCTCTCTTTCTATCTTTTATTCACCTTTCTCTTTCCACCTCCCTGCAACCCTCCAGACAATCTTGAAAGCACCATCTCACTCTTACTCGTCCCTCCTGGACCCATGAGTGTCCAATCAGCCACCGTGTCTGTGGTGTTGCAGAGCTGAATGCATACTGAAGCACACACAGGGACACGTGCACACACACACACACACACACACACAGGGACACGCGCACACACACGCACACACACACACACACAGGGACACGCGCACACACACACACACACACACACACAGGGACACGCACACACACACACGCACAAACACACACCAAAATCTGAAAGGGTACCTTGGTTAAATGCCACATACAAAAGATAGCCTCCGACAGTGCGGCACTTCCTCAGCACTGACCCTCCGACAGTGCGGCGTTCCTCAGCACTGACCCTCCGACAGTGCGGCGCTCCCTCAGCACTGACCCTCTGATAGTGCGGCTCTCCCTCGGCGCTGACCCTCCGACTGCGCGGCACTCCCTCAGCGCTGACCTTCTGACATTGCGGTGCTCCCTCAGCACTGACCCTCTGACAGTGCGGCGCTCCCTCAGCACTGACCCTCCGACAGTGCGGCGCTCCCTCAGCACTGAGCCTCTGACAGTGCGGCTCTCCCTCGGCGCTGACCCTCCGACTGCGCGGCACTCCCTCAGCGCTGACCTTTTGACAGCACGGCTCTCCCTCAGCACTGACCCTCCGACAGTGCAGCGCTCCCTCAGCACTGACCCTCCGACAGTGCGGCGCTCCCTCAGCGCTGACCCTCCCACAAAACAGCACTCCCTCAGCACTGACCCTCCGACAGTGCGGCACTCCCACGGTACTGACCCTCCGACAGTGCGGCGCTCCCTCAGCACTGACCCTCCCACAGTGCGGCGCTCCCTCAGCACTGACCCTCCGACAGTGCGGCGCTCCCTCAGCACTGACCCTCCGACAGTGCGGCGTTCCCTCAGCGCTGACCCTCCCACAGTGCGTCGCTCCCTCAGCGCTGACCCTCCAACAGTGCGGCGCTCCTTCAGCGCTGTCCCTCCGACAGTGCGGCACTCCCTCAGCGCTGACCCTCCCACAGTGCGGCGCTCCCTCAGTGCTGACCCTCCGACAGTGCGGCTCTCCCTCAGCGCTGACCCTCCGACAGTGCGGCGCTCCCTCAGCGCTGACCCTCCGACAGTGCGGGGCTCCCACGGTACTGAGCACATCTCCATTGGGACAGTCAGAGCCAGGGAAACAGAAATTGAACTCTCCCACCACGTTGCGTGCCTTTGCCAGGGAACAGCACCAAGCCCCCCTTTACCCCACCCCCGCCAGCCAGTTCTCAGAACGTCCTGCCACTTCTCACTAGCATCCGAGGGGAAGAGCCTGCATGGTGACAGCCTCAAGCGAGTTCAATCCACAGAATGTTGCAACACAGGAGGAGGCCATTCAGCCCATCGTCCACGTGCCGACTCCTTGAAAAGTCTATCCCATTAGTCCCCGCTCTCCGCTCCCCTGCTCTTCCAACAACCCCCCCCCACCCCCATTACCACTGCCAATTTTTCCTCTTCGAGGATTTATCCGATTCCACCCCTCCTCCTTTGGAAAGTTCCTATTGAATCTGCTTCCACCGCCCTTTCAGGCAGCGCCTTCCAGATCGCCACAACTCGCTGTGTTTATAAACAATAATTCTCCTCATCTCTCCCCCCGCCCCAACCCTCTGGTTCTGTTCCCGATTCTCTTCAATCTGTGTCCCCCTCTGGTTACCGACCCTCCCGCCGCTGGGAAACAGCCTCCCCCTCTCTCTACTCCACCCAAGGGTGAGGCGGGGGTGCAGGGACATGGTCGCTGGGCTGGCGATCCAGGGACCCCGGGTAAAGCTCTAGGTTTCGCAGCTCACCGCGGCCGATGTGGAGGGACCGAGCCCCGTGAAAATCTGCAAGCGAACGTCTGGCGATGACCTTGAAACCATTGTCGACTGTCGTGAAGACTCCGCCGGTTGGCTAATGTCCCTTCAGGGAAGGGCAGGCAAAGCCTGCCGGCCCTTAGCCCTCTGTGGCCCTACAGGTGACTCCAGGCCCACACCCGCTCTTGACTGACCTCTGAGGCAATTAGTGGAGGGTGGGGGGGGGGGGTGGTGGGGAGGGAGAGGGGGAGGGGGGGTAGGGGGTTGGGAGGGAGAGGGGGAGGTGGGGGTGGGGTGTCGGAGAGGCTCACCGTGGGCTGGGCTGATCGATCCCCGAAGCTGAACTCTGGGTGATGTGGGGCCGGTTCGGTGACTCGCTGGTCCTGCCACAACATGGGCTCGCAAATGCCTAGCGCCCGTAAAGCAAACTGCACTCGACCCCCACCCGCCTCAGGCGATCTTAGGGACCAGTTGGCCGAAAGGTTGGGTCAAAGAGGCAGGTTTTCGAGGAGTGTCTGAAAAGAGAGGGAGAGAGAGAGAGGGAGGGAGGGAGGCGGAGAGGTCGAGGGAGGGGGATTCCAGAGGTCGGGGTCCCCCCTCCCAGGCAGCTGAAGGCACGGCCGCCGAGGGTGGAGCGATGGGAATCGGGGAGGGGTGGGGAGGCGGGAATGAGAGGGAGGCCGGAATTGGAGGAGGTTACAGAGATTTGGAGGGTCGTAGGGGGCTGGAGGAGGTTACAGAGATTGGGAGGGTTGTAGGGGGCTGGAGGAGGTTACAGAGATTGGGAGGGTTGTAGGGGCTGGAGGAGGTTACAGATTTAGGGAGGGGTGTAGGGGCTGGAGGAGGTTACAGAGATAGGGAGGGTTGTAGGGGCTGGAGGAGGTTACAGAGATAGGGAGGGGTGTAGGGGCTGGAGGAGGTTACGAGATAGGGAGGGGTGTAGCGGCTGGAGGAGGTTACAGAGGTAGGGGGGGGTTGTAGGGGCTGGAGGAGGTTACAGAAATAGGGAGGGTTGTAGGGACTGGAGGAGTCTACTGATATAGGGAGGGGTGTAGGGGCTGGAGGAGATTACAGATATAGGGAGGGGTGTAGGGGCTGGAGGAGGTTACAGAGATAGGGAGGGTTGAAGGGGCTGGAGGAGGTTACAGAGATAGGGAGGGGTGTAGGGGCTGGAGGAGGTTACAGAGATAGGGAGGGTTGTAGGGGCTGGAGGAGGTTACAGAGATTGGGAGGGTCGTAGGGGGCTGGAGGAGGTTACAGAGATAGGGAAGGGTTGTAGGGGCTGGAGGAGGTTACAGAGATAGGGAGGGTTGTAGGGGCTGGAGGAGATTACAGAAATAGGGAAGGGTGTAGGGGCTGGAGGAGGTTACAGAGATAGGGAGGGTTGTAGGGTCTGGAGGAGGTTACAGAGTTAGGGAGGGTTGTAGGGGCTGGAGGGGGTTACAGAGATAGGGAGTGTTGTAGGGGATTGGAGGAGGTTACAGAGATAGGGAGGGGGTGGTGGCGAGGCAGGAGTTGAGTACATCGGTGAGACTATTGAAATCGAGGCGTTGCCAGACCGGGAGCCAGTGTGGGTCAGCGATCGACAGGGAGTTGGTGGTGGGGTGGTGGTAAGGAGGGATGGGGCGAACGGGACACGTGGACATCGGATTCTCGGAGTAGCTGAAGGTACGGCTGGACCTCTGCTGTGGAGAGAGGGAAGAAGGTGCCTGTGCTTTGCAGGAAGGACATGTGTAATAGATGGGGGGTGGGGATGGGAGAGAGAGAGAGAGTGAGAGAGATAGAGGAAGAAGGGGAGTACAAATTGGTCCCAGCTCTGCACTCCCAACCTCAAAGTACATTCCCCAGCCATCCTCAATTATGGTTGTAATCAGCCTTTTAATAACAGGATGCGTTGGGTGGAAACCAGACAGACTTCAATCAGGCTCCCTCTCCCACTTCTGCCCAATGCCACACGACACTTCGAACCTTCAAACGCCCCCAAAGGAAAGAGAACAGCCCAACCACCGAAGGAGCCGGCAGCGAGCATCGGCGGGGCTGACACCGCTCCGCTCGCTTGCGGCTCTCCCCCATCCGACGGGGGAGACGAGAGCCAGCAGATGAAGGCCCTCTTCGGCCTGGCCCCTTACCCCACCCCCCCCACCACACACACACGCGCGCACACACACTCACACACACACACACACACACAGCTGCTCCACAGGCGAGGGGCAGCTTCTTCATCTTGGGAACGTTTGTGAGAGTAGGAGAGGAGGCGACCGATTCGCACAGCTGACCCTCCAGACAGTGTGGCGCTCCCTCAGCGCTGACCCTCCAGACAGTGCGGCACTCCCTCAGCACTGACCCTCCGACAGTGCAGCGCTCCCTCAGCACTGACCCTCCGACAGTGCGGCTCTCCCTCAGCGCTGACCCTCCCGACAGTGCGGCGCTCCCTCAGCACTGACCCTCCCGACAGTGCGGCGCTCCCTCAGCGCTGACCCTCCAACAGTGCAGCGCTCCCTCAGCACTGACCCTCCAGACAGTGCGGCTCTCCCTCAGCGCTGACCCTCCCGACAGTGCGGCTCTCCCTCAGCGCTGACCCTCCCGACAGTGCGGCTCTCCCTCAGCGCTGACCCTCCCGACAGTGCGGCGCTCCCTCAGTACTGACCCTCCAACAGTGCGGTGCTCCCTCAGCACTGACCCTCCGACAGTGCGGAGCTCCCTCAGCGCTGACCTCCCCACAGTGCGGCTCTCCCTTAACGCTGACCCTCCGACAGTGCGGCGCTCCCTCAGCACTGACCCTCCGACAGTGCGGAGCTCCCTCAGCGCTGACCTCCCCACAGTGCGGCTCTCCCTTAACGCTGACCCTCCGACAGTGCGGCGCTCCCTCAGCGCTGACCCTCCGACAGTGCGGTGCTCCCTCAGCACTGACCCTCCGACAGTGCGGAGCTCCCTCAGCGCTGACCTCCCCACAGTGCGGCTCTCCCTTAACGCTGACCCTCCGACAGTGCGGCGCTCCCTCAGCACTGACCCTCCGACAGTGCGGAGCTCCCTCAGCGCTGACCTCCCCACAGTGCGGCTCTCCCTTAACGCTGACCCTCCGACAGTGCGGCGCTCCCTCAGCGCTGACCCTCCGACAGTGCGGCGCTCCCTCAGCACTGACCCTCCAACAATGTGGAGCTCCCTCAGCGCTGACCTCCCGACAGTGCGGCTCTCCCTCAGCGCTGACCTTCCGACAGTGCGGCGCTCCCTCAGCCCTGACCCTCCCACAGTGCGGCGCTCCCTCAGCGCTTACCCTCTCACAGAGCGGCGCTCCCTCAGCACTGACCCTCCGACATTGTGGCGCTCCCTCAGCGCTGACCCTCCCACAGCGCGGCTCTCCCTCAGCACTGACCCTCCGACAGTGCGACGCTCCCTCAGCGCTGACCCTCCGACAGTGCGGCGCTGACCCTCCCACAGTGCGGCTCTCCCTCAGCGCTGACCCTCCCACAATGCGGCTCTCCCTCAGCGCTGACCCTCTGACAGTGCAGCACTCCCTCAGGACCGACACCCCCCCACCACGTCCTGGCCACGACTGCCCAGCAACCCCGTCACCACCTCCGGGCATGAGGCCCTGGGACTCCTCGAACGGCCCTCCCCACTGAACACCTTCTCAATCAGTCAGGCTGTCATTCATTCCCCCTTTCTCTCTTTCTCTCTGCTTCTCTCTGCCTCTCACTCTCTCTCTCTCTCTCTCTGTTTCACTCTGTCTCTCTCTGTCTCTCTATCTCTGTCTCTCTCATTCCCCCTTTCTCTCTCTCTGCTTCTCTCTGCCTCTCTCTCTCTCTCTTTCTCTCTGTTTCACTCTGTCTATCTCTGCCTCTCTATCTCTGTCTCTCACATTCCCCCTTTCTCTCTCTCTGCTTCTCTCTGCCTCTCACTCTCTCTCTGTTTCACTCTGTCTCTCTCTGTCTCTCTATCTCTGTCTCTCTCATTCCCCCTTTCTCTCTCTCTGCTTCTTTCTGCCTCTCTCTCTCTCTCTTTCTCTCTGTTTCACTCGGTCTCTCTCATTCCCCCTTTCTCTCTCTCTGCTTCTCTCTGCCTCTCACTCTCTCTCTGTTTCACTCTATCTCTCTCTGTCTCTCTCTCCCTTCCTCCCGCTCTCGCTCTCATTCCCCCTTTCTCTCTCTCTTCTTCTCTCTGTCTTTCTCTCAGTTTCACTCTGTCTCTCTGTCTCTCTCCCTCTCTCTCTCTCATTCGCCCTTTCTATCTCTCTCCTTCTCTCTGTCTCTCTCTCTCTCCTTCTCTCTGTCTCTGTCTCACCCTGTCTCTCTCTGCCTCTCTCTCCATCTCTCCCTCCCTCTCTCTCAATTTCTCTCTCTCTCTCTCTCCCTCTCTCTGTCTCTCTCTCCCCCTCTCTCAATCTCTCACCCTTTTCCTCTCTCCCTCTCCATCTCTCTCTCTCTCTATCTCTCTCATCGATCACTCTCTCTGTCCCTCTCTCTCCCTCTCTCTCTCCCTCTATCTCTCTCGCTCACCTATAAACCAGCCTTAACAACCCTCCCTCTCTCTGTCACTTCCTCCAGACCCTACAATCCTCCCTATTTCAATAACCTCCTCCAGCCCCTATAACTCTCCCTATCTCTGTAACCTCCTCCAGCCCCTACAAGTCTCCCTATCTCTATAACCTCCTCCAGCCCCCTACAACCCAATCTCTATCACCTCCTCCAGTCCCTACGACACTCCCTATCTCTGTAACCTCCTCCAGCCCCTATAACCCTCCCTATCTCTGTACCCTCCTCCAGCCCCTACATCACTCCCTATCTCTGTAAACTCCTCCAGCCCCTACAACCCTCCCTATCCCTGTAACCTCCTCCAGTCCCTACAACACTCACTATCTCCGTAACCTCCTCCAGCCCCTACAACCCTCCCTATCTCTGTAACCTCCTCCAGTCCCTACAACCCGCCGTGTTTCTATAACCTCCTCCAGTCCCTACGACACTCCCTATCTCTGTAAACTCCTCCAGCCCCTATAACCCTCCCTATCTATGTACCCTCCTCCAGCCCCTACACCCCTCCCTATCTCTGTAACCTCCTCCAGCCCCTACAATGCTCCCTATCTCTGTAACCTCCTCCAGCCCCTACAACCCTCCCTATCTCATTCACCTCCTCTAGACCCTACAACCCTCCCTATCTCTGTAAACTCCAGCAGCCCCTGCACCCCTCCCTATGTCTGTCATCTCCACCAGCCTCTACAACGCTCCCTATCTCTGTAACCTCCTCCAGCCCCTACAACACTCCCTGACTCGGTAACCTCTTCCAGCCCCTACACCACTCACTATCTCTGTAACCTCCTACAGTCCCCTACAACCCTCCCTATCTCTGTAACCTCCTCCATGCCCTACAACCCTCCCTATCTCTGTAACCTCCTACAGTCCCTACACCCCTCGCTATCTCTGCAACCTCCTCCAGCCCCTACAACCTTCCCTATCTCTGTAACCTCCTCCAGCCCCTACAACCCTCCCTATCTCTGTAACTTCCTACAGTCCCTACACCCCTCCCCATCTCTGTAACCTCCTCCAGCCCCTACAAACCTCCATATCTCTGTAACCTCCTCTAGCCCCTACAACCCTCCCTATCTCTGTAACCTCCTCCAGCCCCTACAACCCTCCCTATCTCTGTAACCTCCTACAGTCCCTACACCCCTCCCTATCTCTGTAACCTCCTCCAGCCCCTACAACCCTCCCTATCTCTGTAACCCCCTCCAGTCCCTACAACCCTCCCTATCTCTGTAACCTCCTCCAGCCCCTACAACCCTCCCTATCTCTGTAACCCCCTCCAGCCCCTACAACCCACCCTATCTCTGTAACCTCCTCCAGTCCCTACAACCCTCCCTATCTCTGTAACCTCCTCGAGTCCCTACAACCCTCGCTATCTCATTCACCTCCTCTAGCCCTTACAACCCTCCCTATCTCTGTAAACTCCACCAGCCCCTGCACTCCTCCCTATCTCTGTAACCTCCTCCAGTCCCTACGACCCTCCCTATCTCATTCACCTCCTCTAGCCCCTCCAACCCTCCCTATCTCTGTAAACTCGACCAGCCCCTGCACCCCTCCGTATGTCTGTCATCTCCACCAGCCCCTACAACCCTCCCTATCTCTGTTACCTCTTCCAGTCCCTATGACCCTCCCTATGTCTGTAACCTCCTCCAGCCCCTACAACCCTCCCTATCTCTGTAACCTCCTCCAGCGCCTACACCCCTCCCTATCTCTGTAACCTCCTCCAGGCCCCTACACCCCTCCCTATCTCTGTCACCTCCTCCAGTCCCTACAACCCTCTCTATCTCTATAACCTCCTCCAGTCCCTATAACCCTCGTTAACTCTGTAACCTCCTCGAGTCCCTACAACCCTCCCAATCTCTGTGACCTCCTCCAGCCCCTACAACTCCCTATCTATGTAAATTCCTCCAGCCCCTCCAAACCTCCCTATCTCTGACAACTTCTCCAGCCACTACAGCCCTCCCTATCTCTGTCACCTCCTCCAGCACCTACTACGCTCCATATCTGTGTCACCTCCTCCAGTTCCTACGACCCTCCCTATCTCTGTCACCTCCTCCAGTCATTACAGCCCTACCTATCTCTGTCACCTCCTACAGCCCCAGCGACCCTCCCTATCTCTGTCACCTCCTCCGGCCCCTACCCACATCCATATCTCTGTCAACTCCTGCAGCCCCTAAAACCCTCCCTATGTCTTTCACCTCCTCCAGTCCCTGCAACCCTCCCTAAATCTGTACCTTCCACCAGCCCCTACAAATCTCCCTATCTCTTTAACCTCCACCATCCCCTACAACCCACCTATCTATGTAACCTCCACGAGCCCCTACAACCCTCCCTAACTCACTAAACTCCACCAGCCCCTACAACCCTCGCTATGTCTGTCACCTCCTCCAGTCCTTTCAACCCTCCCTATTTCTGTAACCTCCTCCAGTTCCTACAACCCTCCTTATCTCTGTAAACTCCTCCAGCCCCAACACCCCTCCCTATCTCTGTCACCTCCCTCAGCCCCTATAACCCTCCCTATCTCCGTAACCTCCACCAGCCCCATCACCCTCCCTATCTCTGAAACCTCCACCAGCACCTGCAACCCTCCCTAGCACTGTAACCTCCACCAGCCTCCACAACACTCGCTAACTCTTTAACCTACACCAGCCCCAACAATCCTCCCTATCCCTGTAACTTCCACCAGCCCCTACAAACCTCCCTATCTCTGTAGCCACCTCCAGTCCATACAACCCTCCCTATCTCTGTAACCTCCTGCAGTCCCTACACCCCTCCCTATCTCTGTAGCCACCTCCAGCCCCTATAACCCTCCCTATCTATGTACCCTCCTCCAGCCCCTACACCCCTCCCTATCTCTGTAACCTCCTCCAGCCCCATACACCCCTCCCTATTTCTGTAACCTCCTCCAGCCCCTACAACCCTCCCTATCTCTGTAACCTCCTCCAGCCCCTACAACCCTCCCTATCTCATTCACCTCCTCCAGCCCCTACAACCCTCCCTATCTCTGTAAACTCCAGCAGCCCCTGCACCCCTCCATATCTCTGTAACCTCCTCTAGCCCCTACAACCCTCCCTATCTCTGTAACCTCCTCCAGTCCCTACAACACTCCCTGACTCGGTAACCTCTTCCAGCCCCTACACCCCTCACTATCTCTGTAACCTCCTACAGCCCCCTACAACCCTCCCTATCTCTGTAACCTCCTCCATGCCCTACAACCCTCCCTATCTCTGTAACCTCCTACAGTCCCTACACCCCTCCCTATCTCTGCAACCTCCTCCAGCCCCTACAACCCTCCCTATCTCTGTAACCTCCTCCAGCCCCTACAACCCTCCCTATCTCTGTAACCTCCTCCAGCCCCTACAACCCTCCATATCTCTGTAACCTCCTCTAGCCCCTACAACCCTCCCTATCTCTGTAACCTCCTCCAGCCCCTACAACCCTCCCTATCTCTGTAACCTCCTACAGTCCCTACACCCCTCCCTATCTCTGTAACTCCTCCAGCCCCTACAACCCTCCCTATCTCTGTAACCCCCTCCAGTCCCTACAACCCTCCCTATCTCTGTAACCTCCTCCAGCCCCTACAACCCTCCCTATCTCTGTAACCCCCTCCAGCCCCTACAACCCACCCTATCTCTGTAACCTCCTCCAGTCCCTACAACCCTCCCTATCTCTGTAACCTCCTCGAGTCCCTACAACCCTCGCTATCTCATTCACCTCCTCTAGCCCTTACAACCCTCCCTATCTCTGTAAACTCCACCAGCCCCTGCACTCCTCCCTATCTCTGTAACCTCCTCCAGTCCCTACGGCCCTCCCTATCTCATTCACCTCCTCTAGCCCCTCCAACCCTCCCTATCTCTGTAAACTCGACCAGCCCCTGCACCCCTCCGTATGTCTGTCATCTCCACCAGCCCCGACAACCCTCCCTATCTCTGTAACCTCCTCCAGTACCAGAACCCTCCCTATCTCTGTTACCTCTTCCAGTCCCTATGACCCTCCCTATCTCTGTAACCTCCTCCAGCCCCTTAAACCCTCCCTATCTCTGTAACCTCCTCCAGCCCCTACAACCCTCCCTATCTCTGTAACCTCCTCCAGCGCCTACACCCCTCCCTATCTCTGTAACCTCCTCCAGGCCCATACACCCCTCCCTATCTCTGTCACCTCCTCCAGTCCCTACAACCCTCTCTATCTCTATAACCTCCACCAGTCCCTATAACCCTCGTTAACTCTGTAACCTCCTCGAGTCCCTACAACCCTCCCCATCTCTGTGACCTCCTCCAGCCCCTACAACTCCCTATCTCTGTAAATTCCTCCAGCCCCTCCAAACCTCCCTATCTCTGACAACTTCTCCAGCCACTACAGCCCTCCCTATCTCTGTCACCTCCTCCAGCACCTACTACGCTCCATATCTGTGTCACCTCCTCCAGTCCCTACGACCCTCCCTATCTCTGTCACCTCCTCCAGTCATTACAGCCCTACCTATCTCTGTCACCTCCTACAGCCCCAGCGACCCTCCCTATCTCTGTCACCTCCTCCGGCCCCTACCCACATCCATTTCTCTGTCAACTCCTGCAGCCCCTAAAACCCTCCCTATGTCTTTCATCTCCTCCAGTCCCTGCAACCCTCCCTAAATCTGTACCTTCCACCAGCCCCTACAAATCTCCCTATCTCTTTAACCTCCACCATCCCCTACAACCCACCTATCTATGTAACCTCCACCAGCCCCTACAACCCTCCCTAACTCACTAAACTCCACCAGCCCCTACAACCCTCGCTATGTCTGTCACCTCCTCCAGTCCTTTCAACCCTCCCTATTTCTGTAACCTCCTCCAGTTCCTACAACCCTCCTTATCTCTGTAAACTCCTCCAGCCCCAACACCCCTCCCTATCTCTGTCACCTCCCTCAGCCCCTATAACCCTCCCTATCTCCGTAACCTCCACCAGCCCCATCACCCTCCCTATCTCTGAAACCTCCAACAGCATCTGCAACCCTCCCTAGCACTGTAACCTCCACCAGCCTCCACAACACTCGCTAACTCTTTAACCTACACCAGCCCCAACAATCCTCCCTATCCCTGTAACTTCCACCAGCCCCTACAAACCTCCCTATCTCTGTAGCCACCTCCAGTCCCTACAACCCTCCCTATCTCTGTAACCTCCTCCAGTCCCTACAACCCTCCCTATCTCTGGAATCCCCTCCAGCCCCTACAACCCTCCCTATCTCTGTAACCTCCTCCAGTCCCTACAACCCTCCCTATCTCGTAAGCTCCACCAGACCCTAAAAACCTCCCTATCTATTTGATCTCCACCAGCCTCTACATCCCTCCCTATCTCTGTAGGCTCCTCCAGTCCCCACAACACTCTCCATCTCTGTAACCTCCTCCAGTCCCTAGAATCCTCCCTATCTCTGTTACCTCCTCCAGCCCCTGCACACCTCCATATATCTGTAACCCCATCTAGCCCCTACAACCCTCCCTATTTCTGTTACCTCCACCAGCCTCTACAAACCTCCCCATCTCTGTCATCTCCTCCTGCCCTTACCCACATCCCTATCTCTGTTACCTCCTACAGTCCCTACAACGCTCCCTATCTCAGTCACCTCCTCCAGCCCCAACAACACTAACGATCTCTGTTAACTCCTCCAGCCCCTACACCCCTCTCTGTCTCTTTAACCTCCATCAGCCCCTACAACCCTCCCTATATCTTTAACCTACACCAGCCCCTTCAGCCACCGCTATGTCTGTAAACTCCACGAGCCATTACACCCCTCCCTATTACTGTCACCTCCTCCAGTCCGTACAACCCTCCCTATCTCTGTAACATCCTACAGTCCCTACAACCCTCCCTATCTCTGTAATCTCCCCCAGCCCCTAAAGTCCTCCCTATCTCTGTAACCTCCACCAGCCCCTACAACCCTCCCTATCACTTTAATCTCCACCAGCCCCTACAACCCTCCCTATGTCTGTAACCTCCACCAGCTCCTACAACCCCCCTATCTCTGTTACCTCCTCCAGTGCCTACAACCCTCCCTATTTCTGTCACCTCCTCGAGACCCTACAACCCTCCCTTTCTCTGTAACCTCCTCCAGCCCCTACACCCCTCTGTATCTCTGTAACCTCCTCCAGCCCCTACACCCCTCCCTATCTCTGTAACCTCCTCCAGTCTCTACAACCCTCCCTATCCCTGTAACCTCCTCTGGCCCCCTACAACTCTTCATTTCCTTGTAAACCTCTCTGGCCCCCTGCAACCCTCCCTATCTCTGTAACCTGTTCCAGCCCCTAAAACCCTCCCTATCTCTGTAACTTCCGCCGACCCTACACCCCTCCCTATCTCTGTAACCACCTCCAATCCCTACAACCCTCCCTATCTCTGTCACCTCCTCCATCCCCTACACTCCTCCCTATCTCTGTAATCTCCTCCAGCCCTGGCACCCCTCCCTATCCCTATACCCTCCTCCAGCCCCTATAACGCTCCCTGTCTCTGTAACCACCACCAACCCCTACAACACTCCCTATCCCTTTAACCTCCACCAGCCCTTACAACCCTGACTATCGCTGTAATCTCCACGAGCTCCTACAACCCTCCCAATCTCTGTAGCATCATCCAGCCCCTATAACCCTCCCTATCTCTGTAACCTCCTCCAGTCCCCACAACCCTCCCTATCTCTGTAACTTCCTCCAGTCCCTACAACCCTCCCTATCTCTGTAACCTCCACAAGCCCCTACAACCCTCCCTATCGCTGTAACTCCACCAGCCCCTACAAATCTCCCTATCTCTTTAACCTCCACCATCCCCTACAATCCACCTATCTACGTAACCTCCACCAGCCCCTACAACCCTCCCTAACTCACTAAACTCCACCAGCCCCTACAACCCTCGCTATGTCTGTCACCTCCTCCAGTCCTTTCAACCCTCCCTATTTCTGTAACCTCCTCCAGTCCCTACAACCCTCCTTATCTCTGTAAACTCCTCCAGCCCCAACACCCCTCCCTATCTCTGTCACCTCCCTCAGCCCCTATAACCCTCCCTATCTCCGTAACCTCCACCAGCCCCATCACCCTCCCTATCTCTGAAACCTCCACCAGCACCTGCAACCCTCCCTAGCACTGTAACCTCCACCAGCCTCCACAACACTCGCTAACTCTTTAACCTACACCAGCCCCAACAATCCTCCCTATCCCTGTAACTTCCACCAGCCCCTACAAACCTCCCTATCTCTGTAGCCACCTCCAGTCCCTACAACCCTCCCTATCTCTGTAACCTCCTCCAGTCCCTACAACCCTCCCTATCTCTGGAATCCCCTCCAGCCCCTACAACCCTCCCTATCTCTGTGACCTCCTCCAGTCCCTACAACCCTCCCTATCTCGTAAGCTCCACCAGACCCTAAAAACCTCCCTATCTCTTTGATCTCCACCAGCCTCTACATCCCTCCCTATCTCTGTAGGCTCCTCCAGTCCCTACAACACTCTCCATCTCTGTAACCTCCTCCAGTCCCTAGAATCCTCCCTATCTCTGTTACCTCCTCCAGCCCCTGCACACCTCCGTATATCTGTAACCCCATCTAGCCCCTACGACCCTCCCTATTTCTTTTACCTCCACCAGCCTCTACAACCCTCCCCATCTCTGTCACCTCCTCCTGCCCTTACCCACATCCCTATCTCTGTTACCTCCTACAGTCCCTACGACGCTCCCTATCTCAGTCACCTCCTCCAGCCCCAACAACACTAACGATCTCTGTAAACTCCTCCAGCCCCTACACCCCTCTCTGTCTCTTTAACCTCCATCAGCCCCTACAACCCTCCCTATATCTTTAACCTACACCAGCCCCTTCAGCCACCGCTATGTCTGTAAACTCCACGAGCCACTACACCCCTCCCTATTGCTGTCACCTCCTCCAGTCCGTACAACCCTCCCTATCTCTGTAATCTCCCCCAGCCCCTAAAGTCCTCCCTATCTCTGTAACCTCCACCAGCCCCTACAACCCTCCCTATCACTTTAATCTCCACCAGCCCCTACAACCCTCCCTATGTCTGTAACCTCCACCAGCTCCTACAACCCCCCTATCTCTGTTACCTCCTCCAGTGCCTACAACCCTCCCTATTTCTGTCACCTCCTCGAGACCCTACAACCCTCCCTTTCTCTGTAACCTCCTCCAGCCCCTACACCCCTCCGTATCTCTGTAACCTCCTCCAGCCCCTACACCCCTCCCTATCTCTGTAACCTCCTCCAGTCTCTACAACCCTCCCTATCCCTGTAATCTCCTCTGGCCCCCTACAACTCTTCATTTCCTTGTAAACCTCTCTGGCCCCCTGCAACCCTCCCTATCTCTGTAACCTGTTCCAGCCCCTAAAACCCTCCCTATCTCTGTAACTTCCGCCGACCCTACACCCCTCCCTATCTCTGTAACCTCCTCCAATTCCTACAACCCTCCCTATCACTATCACCTCCTCCATCCCCTACACTCCTCCCTATCTCTGTAATCTCCTCCAGCCCCTGCACCCCTCCCTATCCCTATACCCTCCTCCAGCCCCTATAACGCTCCCTGTCTCTGTAACCACCACCAACCCCTACAACACTCCCTATCCCTTTAACCTCCACCAGCCCTTACAACCCTGACTATCGCTGTAATCTCCACGAGCTCCTACAACCCTCCCAATCTCTGTAGCATCATCCAGCCCCTATAACCCTCCCTATCTCTGTAACCTCCTCCAGTCCCCACAACCCTCCCTATCTCTGTAACTTCCTCCAGTCCCTACAACCCTCCCTATCTCTGTAACCTCCTCCAGTCCCTACAACCCTCCCTATCTCTGTAACCTCCTCCAGTCCCTACAACCCTCCCTATCTCGTAAGCTCCACCAGACCCTACAAACCTCCCTATCTCTTTGATCTCCACCAGCCTCTACATCCCTCCCTATCTCTGTAGGCTCCTCCAGTCCCTACAACACTCTCCATCTCTGTAACCTCCTCCAGTCCCCTGAATCCTCCCTATCTCTGTTACCTCCTCCACCCCCTGTACTCCTCCATATATCTGTAACCCCATCTAGCCCCTACAACCCTCTCTATTTCTGTTACCTCCACCAGCCCCTACAACCCTCCCCATCTCTGTCACCTCCTCCTGCCCCTACCCACATCCCTATCTCTGTCAACTCCTCCAGTCCCTACGACCCTCCCTATCTCAGTCACCTCCTCCAGCCTCAAAAACACTAACGATCTCTGTAAACTCCTCCAGCCCCTACAACCCTCTCTATCTCTTTAACCTCCATCAGCCCCTACAACCCTCCCTATCTCTGTAACCTCCACAAGCCCCTACAACCCTCCCTATCTCTGTAACCTCCTCAGGCCTCCTACAACCCTCCCTATTGCTGTAACTCCACCAGCCCCTACAAAGCTCCCTATATCTTTAACCTCCTCCAGTCCCCACAACCCTCCCTATCTCTGTAACCTCCTCCACCCCCTACACCCCTCCTTATCTCTGTAACTTCCTCCAGTCCCTATAACCCTGCCTATCTCTGTAACCTCCTCCAGCCCCTACAACCTTCCCTTTTCTGCAACCTCCTCCAGCCCCTATAACCCTCCCTATTTTTGTAATCCGCTCCAGTCCCTACACCCCCTCCCTATCTCTGTAACCTCCTCCAGCCACTACAATCCTCCCTATCTCTGTCTCCTCCTCCAATCCCTACGATCCTCCCTATGTCTGTTACCGCATCCAGCCTCTACAGCCCTCCCTAGCTTTGTAACCTTCTACAACCCCTATAACCCTCCCTATCTCTGTAACCTCCAACAGCACCTATAACCCTCCCTATCTTTTTAACCTCCTATAATCCTCCCTATCTCTGTAACCTCCACCAGCCCCCAACAACCCTCCCTCTCTTTGTAACATCCTCCAGCCCCTACAACCCTCCCTATCTCTGTAACCTCCTCAGGCCTCCTACAACCCTCCCTATCTCTGTGACCTCCTCCAGCCCCTAAAACCCTCCCTATCTCTGTCACCTCCAGCCCCTACAACACTCCCTCTCTCAGTAACCTCCTCCAACCCTCCCTATCGCTGTAACCTCTTCCAGCCCGCTACAACCTTCCCTATCTCTGTAACCTCCTCCAGACCCTACAACCCTCCCTCTCTCTGTAACCTCCTCCAGCGCCTCCAACCCTCCCTATCTCTGTAACATCCTCCAGCCCACTACAACCTTCGCTATCTCTAACCTCCTCCAGCCTGCAACAAACTTCTCTATCTCAGGAACCTCCTCCAGCTTCTATGACCCTCCCTGTCTCTGTAACCTCCTCCAGCCCCACGACCCTCCCTATCTCTGTAACCTCCTCCAGCCCTTACAACACTTCCTATCTCTGTAACCTCCTCCAGCCCTTTTAGCCCGCCCTTTCTCTGGAACCTCCTCCAGCCCATACAACCCTCCCTATCTCTGTAAACTACTCCAGTCCCTCCAACCCTCCTTATCACTGTAACTTCCTCCAGCCGCTACTAAACTCCCTATCTCTGTAACCACATCCAGCCCCGACAACCCTCCCTATCTCTGTAACCTCCTCCAGCCCCTACAACCCACTCTATTTCTGCAACCTCCTCCAGCCCCTATAACCCTCCCTATTTTTGTAATCCGCTCCAGTCCCTACAACCCCTCCCTATCTCTTTAACCTCCTCCAGCCACTATAATCCTCCCTATCTCTGTCTCCTCCTCCAATCCCTACGATCCTCCCTATGTCTGTTACCTCATCCAGCCTCAACAGCCCTCCCTATCTCTGTAAACTTCTCCAACCTCTATAACCCTCCCTATCTCTGTAACCTCCAACAGCACCTATAACCCTCCCTATCTTTTTAACCTCCTATAATCCTCCCTATCTCTGTAACCACCAGCAGCCCCCAACAACCCTCCCTCTCTTTGTAACACCCTCCAGCCCCTACAACCCTCCATATCTCTGTCAACTACAGCCCTCCCTATATCTCTAACCTCCGCCAGCCCCTACTACCCTATCTCTGTAACAACATCCAGCTCCCTACAACCCTCCATATCTCTGTAACCTCCTCCAGACCCCACAACGCTCCTTATCTCTGTAACCTCCTCCAGCCCCTACAACCCTCCCTATCTCTGTAACCTCCTCGGGCCTCCTACAACCCTCCCTATCTCTGTAATCTCCTCCAGCCCCTAAAACCCTCCCTATCTCTGTCACCTCCAGCTCCTACAACACTCCCTCTCTCTGTAACCTCCTCCAACCCTCCCTATTGCTGTAAACTCTTCCAGCCCGCTACAACCTTCCCTATCTCTGTAACCACCTTCAGCCCCTACAACCCTCCCTCTCTCTGTAACCTCCACCAGCCCCTCCAACTCTCCCTATCTCTGTAACCTCCTCCAGCCCGCTACAACCTTCGCTATCTCTAACCTCCTCCAGACCGCTACAAACTTCTCTATCTCAGGAATCTCCTCCAGCTTCTACGACCCTCCCTATCTCTGTAACCCCTTCCAACCCCTGCATCCCTCCCTCTCTCTGTAACCTTCCCCAGCCCCTACAACCCTCCCTATCTCTGTAATTTCCTACAGCCCCTACAACCCTCCCTATCTCTGTAAACTTCTCCTGTCCCTACAACCGTCCCTATCTCTGTAACCTCCTCCAGCCCCTACAACCCTCCCTATCTATCTACCCTCCTCCAGCCCCTACACCCCTCCCTATCTCTGTAACCCCCTCCAGCCCCTACACCCCTTCCTATCTCTGTAACACCCTCCAACCCCATGACCCTCCCTATCTCTGTAACCTCCTCCAGCCCCTACAACCCTCCCTATCTCTGCAACCTCCAAACTGACCCTCCCTATCTCTGTAACCTCCTCCAGCCCCTACACCCCTTCCTATCTCTGTAACACACTCCAACCCCATGACTCTCCCTATCTCTGTAACCTCCTCCAGCCTCTACAACCCTCCCTATCTCTGTAACCCACTCCAGCCCCCTACACACCTCCCTATATCTGTAACATCCTCCAACCCCCTACAACCCTCCCTATCTCTGTAATCTCCTCCAGCCCCTACAACCCTCCCTATCTCTGTAAATTACTCCAGTCCCTCCAACTCTCCTTATCTCTGTAACCACCTCCAGCCCCTAAGACCCTCCCTATCTCTGTAAACTCCTCCAGCCCCTACGACCCTCCCTCCCTTTGTAACCTCCCCCGGCCCGTACCACACTCCCTATTTCTGTAACCTTCTCCGGCCCCTACAACCCTCCGTATCTGTGTTACCTCGTACAAACCCTACTTCCCTCCTTATCTATATAACCTGCTCCGGCCCTGACACCCCTCCCTATCTCAGTAACCTCCTCCGGCCCCTACAACCCTCGCTATCTCTGTAACCTCCTCCAACCCCCTACAACCCTCCCTATCTGTGTAACCTCCTCCAGTCCCTACACCCCTCCCTATCTCTGTATCCTCTGCTTGCCCCGATCACCCTCCCTATCTCTGTAACCTCCTCCAGCCCCCTACAACCCTCTCGATCTCTGTAACATCCTCCAGCTCCTACAACCATCCCTATCTCTGTAACCTCCTTCAGCCCCCTATAGCCCTCCCTATCTCTCTAAACTACACCAGTTCCTATAACCCTCCCTATCTCTTTAACCTCCTCTGATAACTACGACCCTCCCTATCTCTGTACCCTCTTCCAGTCCCTACAACCCTCCCTATTTCTGTAACCTCCTTTGGCCCCCTACAGCCCTCCCTATCTCTGTAACCTCCTGCAATCCCTACAACGCTCCCTATCTCTGTAACCTCCTCCAGCCCCCTTCAACCCTCCCTATCTCTGTACCCTATTCCAGTCCCTACAACCCTCCCTATCTCTGTAACCTCCTCCAGTCCCCTACAACCCTCCCTATCTCTGTAACCTCCTCCAGCCCCTACACCCCTTCCTATCTCTGTAACACACTCCAACCCCATGACCCTCCCTATCTTTGGAACCTCCTCCAGCCTCTACAACCCTCCCTATCTCTGTAACCTTCTCCAGCCCCCTACACACCTCCCTATGTCTGTAACGTCCTCCAGCCCCTACAACCCTCCCTATCTCTGTAACTTCCTCCAGCGGTGTGATTGGGGCTGAATGGCCTCCTACTGTCCCTGTGTAACAGACTGGAATAGTAGGTCAGAATGGCCTCCTGTTCCTGTCTACCAGGCTCAAGGAAGGGGCTGAATGGCCTCTTGCTGTTCCTGTGTAACAGGCTCGAGGAGGAGGGGCTGAATGGCCTCCTCCTGTTCCTGTGTAACAGGCTCGAGGAGGGAGGAGGGGCTGAATGGCCTCCTCCTGTTCCTGTGTAACAGGCTAGAGGAGGAGGAGGGGCTGAATGGCCTCCTCCTGTTCCTGTGATCTGAAGGCACAGATTCCCACCTGTCCTGATGTTCAGTATTTTGTCCTTGACAAGTAAAGTGTCTTTTACCAGGTGTGGATGGAAATTGCCCAGGTTTTATTAGACTATGGGATGTACTTAAAGGAGTAATGATTAAGCAACCAGACCCACAAGTCTAATGCACTCATTTCAACACTGAGGGGCTTAACACTTGGGATGTAACAATTATCAAAGTCAGGACAAGCACGGTGAGCATTGACAAAACTCAATCTGACCCCGAGCCACATACAGTGATAGTACAGACAGGTTCCCAAATGCCCGGTCAGGGAGGTCAGTTTTAAGAAGGATGAAGACAGAGAGAGAGGGAGGCCGGAGGATTTCGGGAGGGAATTCCAGAGCTCGGGGCGCCAAGCAGCTGAAGGTACAGCCGCCGATGGTGGAGCAATGGGAATCAGAGGGATAGGCGTGAGGCTAGAATTGGAGGAATGCAGAGATGTCGGAGGGTCATAGGGTCTGGAGGAGGGTTGTAGGGGGCTGGAGGGCATTACAGAGATAGGGAGGGTTGTAGGGGCTGGAGGAGGTTACAGAGATAAGGGAGGGTTGTAGGGTGTTGGAGGAGGTTAAAGAGATAGGGAGGGTTGTGGGGGCTGGAGGAGGTTACAGAGATAGGGAGGGTTGTAGGGACTGGAGGAGGTTACAGAGCTAGGGAGGGTTGTAGGGGCTGGTGGAGGTTACAGAGATAGGGAGGGTTGTAGGGACTTGAGGAGGCTACAGAGATAGGGAGGGTTGTAGGGACTGGAGGAGGTTACAGAGCTAGGGAGGGTTGTAGGGGCTGGAGGAGGTTACAGAGATAGGGAGGGTTGTAGGGGCTGGAGGAGGTTACAGACATAGGGAGGGATGTAGGGGCTGGAGGAGGTTACAGAGATAGGGAGGGATGTAGGGGCTGGAGGAGGTTACAGAGATAGGGAGGGTTGTAGGGGCTGGAGGAGGTTACAGAGATAGGGAGAGGTGTTGGGGCTGGAGGAGGTTACAGAGATAGGGAGGGTTGTAGGGGCGGGAGGAGGTTACAGAGATAGGGAGGGGTGTAGGGGCTGGAGGAGGTTACAGAGATAGGTAGAGGTGTAGGGGCTGGAGGAGGTTACAGAGATAGGGAGGGGTGTAGGGGCTGGAGGAGGTTACAGAGATAGGGACGGTTTTAGGGGGCTGTAGGAGGTTACAGAGATAGGTAGAGGTGTAGGGGCTGGAGGAGGTTACAGAGATAGGGAGGGTTGCAGGAGCTGGAGGAGGTTACAGAGATAGGGAGGGGTGTAGGGGCTGGAGGAGGATATAGAGATAGGGAGGGGTGTAGGGGCTGGAGGAGGATACAGAGATAGGGAACGTTGAGGGCAGCGGAGGTTCAGATGAGCTGAGTCACGGAGTGTGGTCGACGAGCTATTTTTCGGCCAACGACGTCGAACTGCTCGGGAGCCGTGGGACAATAAGCTGAGACCACTGGAAAGCCGCAGCCGGTCTGAGCAGCAGAGGAACCGGGGTCCAGCTGGGGGACACAGCAGGGTCACCCGGCGATGCCCGGCTCGGCCTGCAGTGGGCTGCGACTTACCGGGAGCGGCTTGACTTCTGAACTCAGGAGCCGAGCAGGCCGAGGTGATCCGGGGCTCTTCTCCGCCCTGTCTGCCATGGGAGTACGAGGGCTGCCCTGCTCCCCTCACCGACTGTTCCCCATTCCCGTGTGCTATCTGGGCTTTTTCTATAGGGGACGTGGGCGTTGTCGGCAGTCCATCCCCTAATAGCTCCTTCGACTGAGCGTCTCCCTACCGGCCATTTCAGTGTGGCGGGGGGGCAGTTAAGAGACAACCCCATCGCTGTGTGTGTGTGTGTTTGTGTGTAGCAGCGGGGCGGAAGGAGTCACGTGTAGGGCCAGACTCGGGGTAAGGACGCCGGGTTTCTCTCCTCCCCTAAAGGCTGGACATAGGCAAACAGGCTGGGTCTTTGTGAC